>NW_027175255.1:455000-460000 GCF_028021215.1 Eschrichtius robustus
AGGGTTAGTGTTAGGGTACGGCTTAGGGTACGGGTTCGGGTACGGGTTCGGGTACGGCGTAGGGTATGTGTTAGGGTTAGGGTTAGGGTTAGTTTGAGGGTTAGGGCTCGGTTTAGGGTACGGGTTAGGATTAGGGTACGTGTTAAAGTTAGGGTAGGGGTTAGGGTTAGGGTACGCGTTAGGGTTAGGGTAGTTATTAAACCTATCCCACTCTCTAGATACCCCTTAGCACCTCAAGGAATATTATTTGGGGGTCCAGCCAGGGAGAAGAGTTTAGACACTAGCTGAAGATAAGGAACACACCCATTATCAAGAAATCACATTAGGTTTCTCTTTTTAACCTGTTCCTTAAAACACTACTGCTTAGGAAATCTATTGGAGGCAGAAGCAGTCAAGGGTAGCTTAGGGTTAGGGTTAGGGTTAGGGTTGGGGTTAGTGTTAGGGTACGGCTTAGGGTACGGGTTCGTGTACTGGTTCGTGTACGGCGTAGGGTATGGTTTAGGGTTAGGGTTAGGGTTAGTTTGAGGGTTAGGGCTCGGTTTAGGGTACGGGTTAGGATTAGGGTACGTGTTAAGGTTAGGGTAGGGGTTAGGGTTAGGGTACGCGTTAGGGTTAGGGTAGTTATTAAACCTATCCCACTCTCTAGATACCCCTTAGCACGTCAAGGAATATTATTTGGGGGTCGGGCCAGGGAGAAGAGTTTAGACACTAGGAGAAGATAAGGAACACACCCATTATCAAGAAATCGCATTAGGATTCTCTTTTTAACCTGTTCCTTAAAACACTATTGCTTAGGAAATCGATTGGAGGCAGAAGCAGTCAAAGGTAGCTTAGGGTTAGGTTTAGGGTTAGGGTTAGGGTTAGGGTTAGTGTTAGGGTACGGCTTAGGGTACGGGTTCGTGTACTGGTTCGTGTACGGCGTAGGGTATGGTTTAGGGTTAGGGTTAGGGTTAGTTTGAGGGTTAGGGCTCGGTTTAGGGTACGGGTTAGGATTAGGGTACGTGTTAAGGTTAGGGTAGGGGTTAGGGTTAGGGTACGCGTTAGGGTTAGGGTAGTTATTAAACCTATCCCACTCTCTAGATACCCCTTAGCACGTCAAGGAATATTATTTGGGGGTCCAGCCAGGGAGAAGAGTTTAGACACTAAGAGAAGATAAGGAACACACCCATTATCAAGAAATCACATTAGGATTCTCTTTTTAACCTGTTCCTTAAAACACTAGTGCTTAGGAAATCTATTGGATGCAGAAGCAGTCAAGGGTAGCTTAGGGTTAGGATTACTGTTAGGGTTAGGTTACGGATTAGGGTACGGGTTTGGGTACGGGTTCGTGTACGGCGTAGGGTATGGGTTAGGGTTAGGGTTAGGGTAAGTTTGAAGGTTAGGGCTCGGTTTAGGGTACGGGTTAGGATTAGGATTCGTGTTAGGGTTAGGGTAGTTATTAAACCTATCCCACTCTCTACATACCCCTTAGCACGTCAAGGAATATTATTTGGGGGTCCAGCCATGGAGAAGAGTTTAGACACTAGGAGAAGATAAGGAACACACCCATTATCAAGAAATCACATTAGGATTCCCTTTTTAACCTGTTCCTTAAAACACTAGTGCTTAGGAAATCTACTGGAGGCAGAAGCAGTCAAGGGTAGCTTAGGGTTAGGGTTAGGGTTAGGGTACGGCTTAGGGTACGGGTTCGGGTACGGGTTCGGGTACGGGTTCGGGTACGGCGTAGGGTATGTGTTAGGGTTAGGGTTAGGGTTAGTTTGAGGGTTAGGGTTCGGTTTAGGGTACGTGTTAGGGTTAGGGTAGGGGTTAGGGTTAGGGTACGCGTTAGGGTTAGGGTAGTTATTAAACCTACCCCCCTCTCTAGATACCCCTTAGCACGTCAAGGTATATTATTTGGGGGTCCAGCCATGGAGAAGAGTTTAGACACTAGGAGAAGATAAGGAACACACCCATTATCAAGAATCACATTAGGATTCTCTTTTTAACCTGTTCCTTAAAACATGAGTGCTTAGGAAATCTATTGCAGGCAGAAGCAGTCAAGGGTAGCTTAGGGTTAGGGTTAGGGTACGGCTTAGGGTACGGTTTCGGGTACGGGTTCGGGTACGGTGTAGGGTATGGGTTAGGGTTAGGGTTAGGGTTAGTTTGAGGGTTAGGGCTCGGTTTAGGGTACGGGTTAGGATTAGGGTACGTGTTAAGGTTAGGGTAGGGGTTAGGGTTAGGGTACGCGTTAGGGTTAGGGTACGCGTTAGGGTTAGGGTAGTTATTAAACCTATCCCACTCTCTAGATACCCCTTAGCACGTCAAGGAATATTATTTGGGGTCCAGACAGGGAGAAGAGTTTAGACACTAGGAGAAGATAAGGAACACACCCATTATCAAGAAATCACATTAGGATTCTCTTTTTAACCTGTTCCTTAAAACACTAGTGCTTAGGAAATCTATTGGAGGCAGAAGCACTCAAGGGTAGCTTAGGGTTAGGGTTAGGGTTAGGGTTAGGGTTAAGGTACGCCTTAGGGTACGGGTTCGGGTACGGGTTCGGGTACGGCGTAGGGTATGGGTTCGGGTTAGGGTTAGGGTTAGTTTGAGGGTTAGGGCTCGGTTTAGGGTACGGGTTAGGATTAGGGTACTTGTTAGGGTTAGGGTAGGGGTTAGGGTTAGGGTACGCGTTAGGGTTAGGGTAGTTATTAAACCTATCCCACTCTCTAGATAACACTTAGCAAGTCAAGGAATATTATTTGGGTGTCCAGCCATGGAGAAGAGTTTAGACACTAGGAGAAGATAAGGAACACACCCATTATCAAGAAATCACATTAGGATTCACTTTTTAACCTGTTCCTTAAAACACTAGTGCTTAGGAAATCTATTGCAGGCAGAAGCAGTCAAGGGTAGCTTAGGGTTAGGGTTAGGGTTAGGGTTAGGGTTAGGGTTAGCTTTAGGGTACCGCTTAGGGTACGGGTTCGGGTACGGTGTAGGGTATGGGTTAGGGTTAGGGTTAGGGTTAATTTGAGAGTTAGGGCTCGGTTTAGGGTACGGGTTAGGATTAGGGTACGTGTTAGGGTTAGGGTACGCGTTAGGGTTAGGGTAGTTATTAAACCTATCCCACTCTCTAGATACCCCTTAGCACGTCAAGGAATATTATTTGGGGGTCCAGCCATGGAGAAGAGTTTAGACACTAGGAGAAGTTAAGGAACACACCCATTATCAAGAAATCACATTAGGATTCTCTTTTTAACCTGTTCCTTAAAACACTAGTGCTTAGGAAATCTATTGGAGGCAGAAGCAGTCAAGGGTAGCTTAGGGTTAGGGTTAGGGTTAGGGTTAGGTTTAGTGTTAGGGTACGGGTTAGGTTATGGGTTCGGGTACGGCGTAGGGTATGGGTTAGGGTTAGGGTTAGGGTTAGTTTGAGGGTTAGGGCTCGGTTTAGGGTACGGGTTAGGATTAGGGTACGTGTTAGGGTTAGGGTAGGGGTTAGGGTTAGGGTACGCGTTAGGGTTAGGGTAGTTATTAAACCTATCCCACTCTCTAGATACCCCTTAGCACGTCAAGGAATATTATTTGGGTGTCCAGCCATGGAGAAGAGTTTAGACACTAGGAGAAGATAAGGAACACACCCATTATCAAGAAATCACATTATGATTCTCTTTTTAACCTGTTCCTTAAAACACTAGTGCTTAGGAAATCTATTGGAGGCAGAAGCAGTCAAGGGTAGCTTAGGGTTAGGTTTAGGGTTAGGGTACGGCTTAGGGTACGGGTTCGGGTACGGTTCGGGTACGGCGTAGGGTATGGGGTAGGGTTAGGGTTAGGGTTAGTTTGAGGGTTAGGGCTCGGTTTAGGGTACGGTTTAGGATTAGGGTACGTGTTAGGTTAGGGTACGCGTTAGGGTTAGGGTAGTTATTAAACCTATCCCACTCTCTAGATACCCCTTAGCACGTCAAGTAATATTATTTGGGGGTCCAGCCATGGAGAAGAGTTTAGACACTAGGAGAAGATAAGGAACACACACATTATCAAGAAATCACATTAGGATTCTCTTTTTAACCTATTCCTTAAAACACTAGTGCTTAGGAAATCTATTGGAGGCAGAAGCAGTCAAGGGTTGCTTAGGGTTAGGGTTAGGGTTAGGTTTAGGGTTAGGGTACGGCTTAGGGTACGGGTTCGGGTACGGGTTCGGGTACGGCGTAGGGTATGGGTTCGGGTTAGGGTTAGGGTTAGTTTGAGGGTTAGGTCTCGGTTTAGGTTACGGGTTAGGATTAGGGTACGTGTTAGCGTTAGGTTAGGGGTTAGGGTTAGGGTACGCGTTAGGGTTAGGGTAGTTATTAAACCTATCCCACTCTCTAGATACCCCTTAGCACGTCAAGGAATATTATTTGGGTGTCCAACCATGGAGAAGAGTTTAGACACTAGGAGAAGATAAGGAACACACCCTTTATCCTGAAATCACATTAGGATTCTCTTTTTAACCTGTTCCTTAAAACACTAGTGCTTAGGAAATCTATTGGAGGCAGAAGCAGTCAAGGGTAGCTTAGGGTTAGGGTTAGGGTTAGGGTTAGGGTTAGCTTTAGGGTACCTCTTAGGGTACGGTTTCGGGTACGGCATAGGGTATGGGTTCGGGTTAGGGTTAGGGTTAATTTGAGGGTTAGGGCTCGGTTTAGGGTACGGGTTAGGATTAGGGTACGTGTTAGGATTAGGGTACGCGTTAGGGTTAGGGTAGTTATTAAACCTATCCCACTCTCTAGATACCCCTTAACACGTCAAGGAATATTATTTGGGGGTCCAGCCATGGAGAAGAGTTTAGACACTAGGAGAAGATAAGGAACACACCCATTATCAAGAAATCACATTAGGATTCTCTTTTTAACCTGTTCCTTAAAACACTAGTGCTTAGGAAATCTATTAGAGGCAGAAGCAGTCAAGGGTAGCTTAGGGTTAGGGTTAGGGTTAGGGTTAGGGTTAGTGTTAGGGTACGGGTTCGGGTACGGGTTCGGGTACGGCGTAGGGTA